>NC_056741.1:167955647-168003147 GCF_019279795.1 Protopterus annectens | reverse complement strand
TGTATGTCTTGTTTGCTGCCTAAACATCTGCGATCATCCCACTGATTTGCCAGGGGGACAGGGTGACAGGCAGCAGCTATGGGCCAATTTACTAGACATTCTGGATATATCTGTACAGTTGTGTGGTATGATTCTGCATACAGCCTACTACCACTCCCAGAATTCAAACCATGGCTGTGTGTGAAAAAAATACAACAGTTCACATTACAGTTGAGTGTGCTATTTGGATTTTGTTGTCTGTCTTTTCAGTGTTTTCTGTCTAAGTCTCTCTCAGTTGTACTATTTGAACTCTTGGGATTCCAACAGTCATATACAGACATTCCTACACATTTTATTTATGTAGCACAATGTGGGTAACAGTGCTTACTACAACAGTACTTTAAATAATTGCAACTCTACATTACCATATGATACCAGAGTGAACACATTCAGTCCATCAGTTAGACCTTTATTGTCAGGCTATTATGCTTCTATTTACATACAAACTATATGAAACTCTTCCTGCCCTATTCTCTGGTGTATGCAGTACATGCCTTAAACAATACAGGTTTTATACAAGCAATTAACTTACTACTACTTTTAGATTTTTTTCCTATGACAGTACATGCAAGAGTATTATTAACCTGCCTCGCATCACAACCACTGACGTCTACAGCCATGGGCTTCCTTGTTCGCAGCCCACTCACCTGCCACTGTGAAAAACATAACAGGAATATTTAGCCATACCTATCCATAATATACATGAGCTGGCAATTATTAAACAGGTAGTGGACTGATAATTACACATGGCTGGGACATCACCTGTCCTCCTAGCCTCTTGGATCCACTGATCCAAGAGATGCCCCTTTCTCTGCTTCAGGTTGGCATAGTAATGCCTGACCTACTCACCAGTTTGGGATATGTTCAGTGGCACTGGTGAGGTGAAGAGCAAGATGGTCCCAGGCTTCCGCTTTGTAATGGGAAGCCTGGTACTGGCTCTACAGCAGTCTCTGGTCATGGTCTTTTACAAGGAGTCCTGCCATGACTCTGGACTCCTGGATTCCCCAGTGCTGTGCCTGAATGCACACACCTTCTCCCATTCCAGACATAGTGCCTACAAGGGGTAGCTACAACCACTTATGAGATGTATTCCCACCTGTTGGGTTTAAATAGGGCTGGTTTCCCGCACTTTGCCATGATTGGATGGATTTGAAAATGCTAAGCTATGGGCAAACCTGCTTACCTAAGGTTGGCATTGCTTAAAGAGGTATACCAATGGGCAGCCTGAGTTGGTTGGCCTACACATTGCTTACACCTACTAAGCCGGGATGTGCAATGCGTAGCATTACTTAATATTTAATTTGCATTATATTTGCATTTTGGCATTGATTTATTATTCATTACATGTTATATATGTGTTTGGTATCCATGATTCATGTGTACGTACACTGTATGGGGTCCTTGTGTTTCTTAGAGGATTTCAACACTTTATTACAATGACACCTCACATCTGGACTTAATGCAGTACTCCAGTTCACATATTTATGTCCTGTAGTAAGTTATACGATATAAAACTGTATATAGATTCCTTTCACATGTTCAGTTTGTATTTCCTATATTGAGGATATGTTTGGTGATACCTCAATTTTATGTACTGCTGTGATGGCTTAGTGGTTAACTACTGTGACTATAGTGTACAGGGTCCTGGGTTCAAAACCTGCAAAGGCTGTTTATTTTTTTTCTGGCCAGAACAGCGGATGATGCATACAGAGTGATTAAGGCACCTTTAAGCAATTGCAAGCAGGTTTGCACAGGTTTGCGCGAAGGTAAGCAATGCTAACCTTCGGTTAAATATGGTTACAGAGAGTTAGCTTCAATATTGCTTAACCTATGTGAGCATTGCTTACCCCCATGCAAACAGGCTTAAACTCGCTTAGTACTGCCTAACTATGCTTACTCCTAACTATGCTCACTTCTCCTTACTACTGCTTACAGTAGTAGCTTGCTTTTAGGTTTCCTGATGGCAGTATCTACCTTATAGACTGGGCATAGCGACATAGCTAGTAAATCTGTGCCAGCCCTTCCCAAGTGAGTGAGCGAGTGTGTGTGTGTGTGTGTGTGTGTGTGTGTGTGTGTGTGTGTGTGTGTGTGTGTGTGTGTGTGTGTGTGTGTGTGAAAATCAAATCGCAAAGAGAGTGTGTCAGCTACTTGGAGCAGGGACACAGAGTACTGGTTTCACAGAGAAGGTGGTGGAGGACTTGGCTTGGGACACTCGGCTAAGGAATCAACCCTATAGCTCTGCCAGTGGGGTCTTACTGGGGGCCTGGAGGAAAAACACAGGGAAACCCAGACCCCAGACTGATTGTGTTCCCTGTGTACTCTTAAGGGAAATTATGCTTGATGCAAAGAGCTGCATCTGGAAACACTGTGTGTATCTATTTTTGTCCCACATGAACGCCCCTCACTGATGTCATAAGTGTGATTTCAGCCACATTGATTACTGGCCAGAGGGGGATGTCACATATTAGTGAGCAGTGGTGTGGATATTAATTGAACTTCTGTACCCTGTAGTCAGTTGTCACTAAAGTTGGGTATGCTCTTAGCAGCCACAAGGTAAACATACAGAGTTTCATTTTCACAACAGGTATATCTATTTTTTTTTGTTAGTTTAGTTTAGTCAGGGAAAGCAGGCAAAGATGTCAGCAGAGGATTATGGCAAGCTGACAGAGAACCAGTTGGCCAATGTGTGAGAAGCCTAGGACTGGTGCATGCCAGCCTGACTAAAGAAGAAATGATTTCAGCCTTAGTCACAGCTCAGACCAGCAACCAGGATGATAACCAGTCTGTTGATGGGAATTTGCAGCCGTCATAAACAGGACAGTTCTCCTTTTCCTCAGATGACTTAAAATTTTGTCTGGAGTTAAAGAGACTTGAACTGGAGGCCAAATACTTGGAATTAGAATCAGAAAAGAAACTGTGGCATCTGGAGATTGATAAAAATGAGAGACTGTGGTATTTGGAAGCTGTAGAAAATGAGAAGCAGCGTCAACATGAGAGGGAGATGCTGACTCTTCATCAGGGTCATGGAGGTCATGGGAAAGGGAATAAACAAACCCTAGAAGCAATAAAGCTCAGTAAATTTCTTCCACAATATATAGAGGATGATAATTTTGATAATTTTATTCATACATTTGAAAGAGTATGTAAACAGTATAATGTTGACCAAGGGCTCTGGGTATGGTTCCTGACCCCCTCACTCCATGGTAAACCCGTAACTGCTGTTTCTAAAGTGTCTGATATTAATTGTTTAAACTATGATAAAGTAAAACATTGTTCACTGGAATGTTTTAACTTAACACCTGAAGCTTACAGAAAAAAAGTTTTGTGAGCACAGATGAAAGCGTATGTGATTATATTGCTGAGTTAAGCACTTATTTTCATAGGTGGGTGAGTGGGTGTCAGGTCACGCATTTTGAAGGTCTGGCAGACATTTTGGTGAGGGAACAAGCACTTAGCACTTTGCTTGAGGACATGAGAATCTGGTTGGCAGACCAGGAGTTTAACTCTGCAGATGAGCTGCCAGGGATGAAATGTTAAAATCCAGGACTAGAAATCCTGCTGTGTTGTCATTAGGGGTGAACTAATTACTACCCTGAAATGATGGAAATGTTGAAGTGGCTTTATGGCTTCCAGACGCTATAACACATCTTAGCAAAGCTCTGTCTATGGGGATCTCTACTTAGCAAGCTGGGCATCACTGCACAAGAAGGATATACCCAGTGCTGCAGATATGTCATGGAACCCATGGTAGGCAGCCTGAACCACCCCAACAGAGTCCACTAGTGACAGGGAAAGCCACTAGTTCAGGTACACAGCCAGGATCATGGGAAGATGTTTTAAATGTAACCAGTTGGACTATGTATCATATAGCTGTCCATGAAAGTAAGGTGGGAAACAAAAGGTGGAGGAGCCAGCAAGTGGGAATAACAGTATGCCACTGGTAAGTTGTCTGGAGACAACAGAGGTACCAAATTATAACCTGATTTTTTATTCTGTCTTAGTGAATGGAAAACAGGCCACTACTAAGACAGACAGCCTCTGATATAACCACTGTGAAGCCTGCAGTGGTTAAAGATGAGCAGTACTTGCAAGGGCAGTCCACTCCAGTCAAAGCTTTACAAGGGGCCTCATTCCAAATGCCTTTGGCTAAGGTTCACCTTGACTGGGAGAGTGGAAAGGGAAGCAAGCAAGTAGGTGTGTTTGAGGATGTCCCTGCTGATGTCTTGATAGAGAATGATTTTGATAATGCACTACCTTGTGTGTGTGAAGTCACATGCAGCCAGTCTTGGAGACAGGCATGTGGGTCTGGTAGCCTTGGGGGAGACTGAGACAGACCCCAAAACTGAGGCCAGGGCTGGTGAGGTGGTTATTTCAGGGAGGGAGTTACCCTGTAGCAGTGAGCCTGAAGGTGAGCCACAGCTGCTGGTAGGTACTGATGTTCCAAGGACAGAGTGACTGCAAAGGCAGAGGTGAGTGGTAGTACCCAGGCTGAAAGTGAGGCACCACTATCAGAGGATACCAGGCTTCCTGTGGAAAGGGAGCTGGGAAGGGTCACAAAGATAGAGTTGAGACAGGCTCAGCTCTCAAACCCTACATTATGAGGATTGAGGGAGGTAGCTAAGGAGGCACCTAATTCTCAAGGAAAAGGGGAGTCTATATACCGGAACAAAGGGTCACTTTACAGAGAGTGGACCCCTGAGGGAGGGCTAGAGAGTGAGGTAATACAGCAGTTGGTAATACCTAGACCCTACCATCTGGTACTTCTAGCCAGAGCCAATGACATTCCTTTCACAGGTCATATGGCATAAAGCATAGCAAGAGATGTATTATGCAGAACTTTTATTGGCTTGGGATTGCAAGGGATATAACAGTGTACTGCAGCATCTCTGAGCAGTGCCAAAAAGTAGGCAAGTCAGGAGACAATGTCTTTGATGCCTTTGCCTGTAATTGAGGAGCCATTTCAGAGGGTAGCTATGGATATTGTGAAGCCTCTGTATACCCCAAATTCCACATGCAAGAAATATATCCTAGTGGTAGTATATTATGCTACTAGATACCCTGAGGTGATGGCTCTGTCCTCCATCGAGGCAGAGAAGGCGGCAAATGCTTTGTTAGAGACTTTCAGCAGGGTAGGTTTCCTGAGAGAAATATTAACTGACAGAGGTACCAATTTCATGTCAGACCTGCTGACTTGTCTGTGGGAGTGCTGTGGGGTGAAGCACCTAAAGACCACCCCCAGACTAATGGTCTTGTGGAGAGAAAAAACTCTACAATAAAGACCATGCTACAGGCATTTGTAGACCAGTTTAAGACAGAGTGGGAGAAATATTTGCCCCATCTGCTGTTTGCATACAGAGAGGTATCCCAGGAATCCACAGGTTTTTCACTATTATTGAGTTGCTATATTGGCATAGGGTGAGGGCCTTTATATTTGATTTGTGATGAGTTGGAGGGTAAGTGTGAATCGCACAAGGAGTCTGTTGTGGCATATGTACTAAACCTCAGGACAAGGGTTAGGGAGCTCATGAGTTTGACTCAGGAGAATCTGGCAGCAGCACAACAGCAGAAAAATGTTTGGTATGACAGAAATGCTTGAATCTGAATGTATGCTGTGGGACAGCAGGTTATGGTTCTCATTTCTGTCAGACACGATAAGCTGCAGGCAGCTTGGGAGGGACCCTTCAAAGTGGCAAAGAAGGTCAGTGATGTTAACTACATGTAAAACTGCTAGGCAGGAGGCAAAATCTGTGCTATATTAACATGATGACGCCTTACCATAGTAGGGAGGCCCTTGTGCTGAGTATTTGAAGTGGGTGGCAGGAGAAGTCTGAATGAGATCTATGGGTACATCGAGCCAGCCTGCAAAATGTCAAGTTACTAAGGTGTATCTTTGGGTTGCAGGCATATGACATGACAGTGCAGCACTGTAGTGGGGTCAACAATTCCAATGCAGATTGGTTCTCAAGACAGGGTATGGGTTAATTTATTCCCAAACATGCTAATTCCTCTCAAGCAGCATTTCTCCAGGGTCACTTGAAAAATTAGCTTGAGTCTTCAAAGGGGGAGAGATGTGATGATGTGAGGTATTGCCAGCTATGCCAGGAGAGGTAGAGCAGTGGATGTGTGACATATGCCAGTATAGCTAGCTGGAGTTTTGTAAAGAATTATATGTCATTTGTATATCAAACTGATTTGTTTCATAGTTTCATAGGTGGTTACTAGACGATTAGCCCGAGGGCCTTTATAAGCCTAGCCATGTTATACCCTTAGTCCCTTATTGACCAGGTTGTATGGACTATATTTGCATTGCAAGTCTATTATCATTACCAAATGCCCTTATCCAAGAAGAACATAGGTGACACCCCTGCGGTAAATTTACAGTCTTTTATCCAGTTGTCTAAGTTACACTTAAATAGGGTCATTGAGGATCTCTGTTTTACATGAATTGAGAGTTTGTTCCAGAGGAGTGGCAATCTCTGGGAGGCATATCTGTCTCTCCAGCATGTCCTGTTAATATCGCAGGCTAGGTTAAGATCCCTAGAGTGAGTGAATTTTGTCCCATTTGACCTGCGGATGAGCAGCATTTCCATTAGGGCAGGGTCTGAGACTGCTCAGTAGGTCAGGCACAAGTCGCCTCTCAGCAGCCTAGAAGATACAGAGTACAGTGACGGGGCCTTCAGTCTGTCCATGTAGGTCATGTGTTGAAGGCCCTGAATTTTCTTGGTTAGAAATCCGTGAGGTTTCTCCAGCTGCTGCAGATGCCTGGTGAGGTACATACAGAAGGGAGCATTGTACTATATTAGTGGCCTGATGAGGGATGAGTACAGGCAAGTTATAACATCCTTAGCTCTGACAAATAAATCAGCTTGTTTTTTTTTCCAGACATTTATTTATCTCAACTAACTGTGATGACTTGCATGGTTGTGTTTTCAGAACTATAACAAGTATGAAACTCTTAATGTCTGACATTATTGAATATGTGTAATAATTCATGAGTTTCAAGGTACATGTACAGGTGTCTGTGTTGAAAATGTATTTGTAAAGCTGCTTGTGTTAAAACATATACCAACAGTGGGTCCTGCTGGACAGAAAAAAGAAATATACCTGTATGCCAGACTGTATTATGACTGTTGAAATTACTATTGTAACAGAGGATCTTGGAAGAGAAGAAGTTAACCTCAGTCCAGCTTACTTTGAAAAATAGTCTGAAATTAAATAACGTGGTAGCTCATAATGATTGAATTTTATAGTTCTGATTGCAGCCAAAGACCAAATGTCTGTAAAAAATAGGACTAGGAATCCTGCTGTATTGTCCTTAGCAGTGAGCTAATTGCTACCCTGGAAGGGTTGAAATGTTGAAATGGTTTTATGGCTTCCAGATACTATAACACATCTTAGCTATGCTCTATATGTGTGCATGATAACACATATGTGTGAGATACTGGCTCAGTTTCTAGTAAAGGGGCATAGTATAGGAACCAGAAGTCAGATGACCAGATGTATGTGATGTTTTAATACTAGATGAGACAGAAGTCTCAGTGCAGTCTGTTTTGAAACCTGACCTAGAAGGATCACTCACCCACTTCATCTTGCCTTGCTTTAGAAAGTAAATAGGGAATAGTCATTCTTTAGATCAGTCAAGAAAATACAGTGAGATTAGTTAAGTACTGTTTTTCTGTATCTGTGTGAATCTATTCATCTGTTATTTTAATATTTCCTGTGCTGAAACTTTAGTGTTTATTGTAAATAGATATTTATTGTTTTCATGTTTTTGTATTATTGATTATCAAATATATTTAAACTTTTCATTGTGGCTGGTACCTTAGAGAATATTTTAACCTCTAAGAGTACTAATATTTATTTGCTGACACTGTGGCCACTCCTGAAAGCCTTACTGCATTGGTCAAATAGTACCATTTGTATTAGTATTAATTTTACTCAGTATAATTGGGTACCCTTGTAAGAGCCCTTGAGTAACTGGCTTTGGAGTGTCCTAGTGGCACTATCTACCTTACAGCCTGAGCAGAGGGGCATAGCTAGTAAATCTGTGTCAGCCTTTCTCAGGTGTGTGTGTGTGTGTGTGTGTGTGTGTGTGTGTGTGTGTGTGTGTGTGTGTGTGTGTGTGTGCGTGTGTGCGTGTGTGCGTGTGTGTGTGTGTGTGTGTGTGTGTGTGTGTGTGTGTGTGTGTGTGTGAAAATCAAATCTCAAACAGTGTGTGTGTTAGCTACTTGGAGCATGAACACAGAGCACTGGTTCCACAGAGAGGGTGGTGGAGGTCTTGGCTTGGGACACCTAGCTAAGGGCTCAACCCTATAGTTGTGCCAGTGGGGAGTCTTACTGGGGGCTTGGAGGAAAAGAGAGGGAAACCCAGACCCCAGAGTGAGTGTGTTCCCTGTGTGCTCTTAAGGGAAACTGTGCTTGGTGCAGGGAGCTGCATCTGGAAATACTGTGTGTATCTATTTTTGCCCAAGTGAGCATCCCTCACCAGTGTCAATAGCGTGGATTCAGGCTCCTTGATTACTGGAGCGGGGGATGTCACAATAACAAGGAAAGCTTTTCGTTTATTGAGATCAGGCACCTGCTTCTAATCAGCACTTTCATTGTTCTTTCATAGTTAATAAGCAATTATTCCTGTCATCTCAGCTGTCATCCTTTTCACACATCTTCTGCAGTCTCATAAGATGAAATACCTGCCTTGAATTGTTCAAACTTCATTCCTTTTACATGCTTAAAATATATTGTCAGAATTGCATATTCTGATTTCAATAATTTATTGCTATTAACTCAATTAGTTGTACATTCCTTCCATATTTCACAACTGCAAAGATTTTCTAAGAATGCCCAGATTTTTGCTTCATATCCTAATCTGTTTCTCATACAATTTGTGGTTTTCTTGCAATTCACTGAGGATAAAAGTAATTGAATAATGACATACCTTTGAGTTTCAGACTTCAAATCCTTAAGAAAATACATGCTAACACCAATTCTGTTATTCTAGTAATTTTCTAAGTTCATAAGAGCAATATTTAAAATTTGTCTCTGATTTTGGATCTTAGCTCCTCCACTATTTTTGCTTTGTCCAAATTTCAGGTACTTAGAGTTGGAGAGGTATGATTCCTACTCATATAAAGCACCACAAAGTCATTTTGTCACATAAATATATCACATCATATTTAATAAAATGACTACTGAAATAAGTTTCTTCCATCATAGAATATATGCGTTCAGAACACAATTTAACATGCTGTTAAAACTACAGTTCATTAGTATCCCATATCTGGTTTTCAATTTAAGTTGACTCGACAAGTATAAAATATCTATGTCCCAAAACTAAAAATGGCCTTTCTGAACATCGCTTTTGGTGAAAAGTAAAGAAAGCTTTCATGGAAGTAGTCAAGTCGCACCCTACACTCATGCTGGGGGAAAACTCCGCATCCACCGATTTACATATAATAATTTATTTATTATTTTTTATTTTATTAATTTATATTACAGTTTGTTTATCGGGATAGTCCATTGGGCCAAGAAGAGCCAGTTTTCAATGGAGTCCTGGGGAGAAAAGCTCCATGAACAACAATATAATATGAAAATGCATTTACATTTATTTATTACTATTGAAGAATGACGGTATTATCCAACATGACAAAAAATCCACAATTGCTGTGAAAGTTCAGTTAAAAAAGTAAAAGGTAAAATTACACACACACACACACACACACACACACACACACACACACACACACACACACACACACACACACACACACACACACACACACACACACACACACGTCAATTAAAATAAGAAATCTCCATTGGTGCATATTCCTGTTAAACTTGTTAGAATATGAAATAACACAGGGTTGGCATTACAGTTTTACATGAAATCATAGAGTTAAAGTAGGATGGGGGATAAGAGGTGTTAATTATTGAATGTAAGAAGGGGGGACAATAAGAAAAAAAGAGCAAGAGTTGGAGTAAATGAGAAACATGAAGATGATCGTAGTCAGAGACGCTCAGTGTGATGAAGAGAGGAGAGAAGTAAAGGAGTGTGAGAAGTGGGGAAAAAAGGGGCGAGTCATGTGGGATGAGAGCAGGAACATTCCCAGAGGGTTTTGAGGTGGGAATAAAGCAGGGTCTTAAAGGTAGAGCGGTTGTCTGCAGTACGAATAAGAGGTGGCAGGGAGTTCCAGAGATGAGCTAGAGGAAAAGGATAGCAGGTGCTTGCCTGGAGGACGAGCAGGCTTGTGCAGTTCAAGCAAATTCTGGTTACTGGATCTTAAAAGTCTGTTGGGTAGGTGCATTTTGAAGGATATAATAATCATACCACAGAGGAGAAAGGGTAAAGCTGAATTCAGTGTATCTAGGTTTTCAACACCACAGCTTTTAGCATATGGACCAAAAGGAAGGACACTTGTACAGTTGTTTCTAGGTTCGACTGTATCAGCTATGGACATGTTACTACGAACTACAACATAACATTAATTTTGCATATATTATTTTGTTACATAATCTAAGCATAACATCCAGTAGTTTTGTATAATTACATCTTATTTTATAGCTACCCTAGAAATTTTCCACTGAAAGCTTGTTGCCCTTATTTTCAAAATCATTACAATCTGCATAACCCAAATTTGCTATAGCTAATTCTTTATTCCCAGACTCCCCATGCAGAAATCTGCAGTATACTCAATCTGCTTATCTGCAAAGCACAGATCAAACTAAAAACCAAATTCAGTAAATGATGACACACACAACAATCCAAATTTGCTCCATATGTTTAACAGGAGCTTTCATTTTCTGAATACTTATGGCCTTCCCCACAAATCATAACCAATGGTGGGTAGAAACGCCCTTGCATAAATATGTAACATAATTACTGACCTAACCTAAGCATAATAATAATCATATGCATGCCGCCTTTATCACTTGATGAGCCAGATTTTTCATTCACTCATTCATTCATTCTCCAGATTTGACTTTATCCACTTCTGAGACATGGAGCACTGCAGCCTACCCCAGTAATCCTGCACAAGATGGCAGTCTATTGCAAGATGCGAAAAAAAAAAAAAAACACTCATGCATGTAAGAACAACTATAAGACTATTTGAAGGAATAGCATTTCACCTCTGGCATGCCTTGGAAAAAAACTGGAATACCCAGGTGGGTGGGTTGTGGATGGCACATTCTTCTTTCAACACCATATTGTTTCAATTATTATTGCAAGTTACTATTGTATTTACAGAAAAATAAGCATGTATGCAGCATAACATCATGTGTAGTAAGTCAGAAAAGTATTTGTCTAAATCCAAATGAACATATGAACATAGCATGAGCAAGAGTTAGTGAAAGGTCTTTCCGCAATATGCCTTTTCAACTCCCATCACCAGGGTACAAACCTTTCCTGGAGATGTCATCTTCCATGTAGCCATGATAGATTTTTCATTTCCTGGTCCTAAAGCTAAGCCCAGCAGTTAACATGTGTATTAGCTAACACAAGGGCCTGCTGTATGGTCCAAACATATGTGATGAAGGCTACAATTTGAGAGCCGCTTAACAGTGCCAAGTGCTGTTATCTGGTCCATATACTACATGTCATGCATATGTCTATCTCTCTCTCTATGCAATACATGCTAATACTGCATCAAATCAAAGTATCTCGTCCTCCCAGTAGGGGTGAGCTTGCATTAGCTACTAACCCCTATCCTTTGTCTATAGCTTCTTCAGTGGCCAGGTTACCAACTGATCCTGAATAATTTTAGGTGGAGGCAGGTGTTTTTCCTTCTGTATCATGTAGCTGGTCTACTATTACTTTTAAAAACAAACTGTAACTTATATATTCAAGGCAGTAAGACATTTCCCTATTAGTTTTCTAAAGCATTTCAGGTTTTTTTTTACATTCAGAGTGATAGCTTTGAGCTTTACATCTCAGTGATATCCACTATATTTCTCATCTCTCTCTCTCTAGGCACATAGAAAATCTATGATTTGGGGATGGCCTTCAAGTTGTGCCTTGGAAAACTACACAAATATAAAAGCAGTAGATTGTTTTGCTGCAGTAAAATATTCTTGAAGAATCACTCCCCCATCACTGCTAGACTCTGTATTTATCAAAATCATACTTAAGCTAGTATTCTGAAATTACCAGAAGCACTTGCATGTTTTTAACATTAACTGTAGTATTAGGTATATCATTCTTTAAGCAGTCTCATTCATCCAAAATCTTTATTTGATACTAAGTACCATCCAATAACTCTGTATATTTGCTTTTAATCATGTTGCTGCCTATATTGGCTTACACCTTTATACCAGATAGTAAAAAAGTTTGTAGTACAAAAGTAATGAATTATTTTATTTGCTTCTTTATTTATTGAAACAACCACTGATTTATTTTAAGGATATTAAGAATCTGAATAGTCTTCATACAGTTTTATGACTTCATGATACAAAATTAGAAGTTATGTACCTACCATAACGTTCCATGTTAGTTGTCTTCTCTCGCCTTCTTTCTTGCTGGATGGGTTCGGAGCCGATCCTCGGCTCCAACTTGGCACTTGCTAAGCTCGAGAGTCACTTTTACCAGCTTGAGGCAGCCCCATATCCCATGATGCAAGGCGGTATATACCCAGATCTCGTTTGGTACTTATAGGGAAAAACACCTAGCACAAAAAACTTTCCACTAAGGAAAGAAGAGCAATTAGCCTAAACAAAAAAGGGCTATAATGGGAACCCAGATAACTAACTGGCACCCAAAGAAGCAATCTTCCTGACAAGGGAGATCAAAGTCTGTCCAGGCAAGGGGGCAGGAGGGAGGGTCGCAAGAAAGAAGGCGAGAGAAGACAACTAACTTGGAACGTTATGGTAGGTACATAACTTCTAAATGTTAAGTTGTCAATCTCGCCTTCATTCTTGCTGGATGGGACCGCGTCCCTAGCACCTCTATCCTGGGTGGCTCAATGGAACAGACTCTTGAGAACCGTAGAACCAAAACTGGCTCTATCCCTGGAGGCCAAATCCAATTTGTAATGAGAAACAAAGGTATGAGAGCGGCCCAAGTGGCTGCTGCACAAATAGTATCTAAGGGAAGTCTAGCCTGAAAAGCTGTGGAAGTGGCTAAGCTTCTGGTGGAATGTGCCTTTGGTTTTGAGCACAGCTGTTTGCCCCTAAGTTGATAGATTTCGGAAATGGTGGAAGAAAGCCATCTAGACAAGGTCACTTTGGAAACAGGAAGGCCTTTCTTATTCTCAGCATAAGAAAGAAAGAGTTGATCAGACTTTCTGAATTGTTTTGTTCTGTCCAAATAATATCTGAGTTGGCGGTGAACATCAAGATAATGTAATTTTTGTTCCGATCTGTTGGAGTAATTGGGGAAAAATACAGGGAGATCAATAGATTGGTTTAAATTTGTTTTTGAAGCAACCTTGGGCAAAAAGGAAGGATTAGTTCTCAAGGATACTCTGTCCTTGTGGAAGACCAAATATGGGGGACGAACAGAGAGGGCATGCAGTTCTGACACTCTCCTAGCCGAGGTAATAGCGACAAGGAAGAGTGTCTTCCATGAAAGAAACTTTAGAGAACATGAAACAGCTGGCTCGAAGGGAGGAAGAATTAAGGATGTCAGCACTAGATTTAGGTCCCATTGAGGAGGAGGACTCCTGACAGGAGGATTAAGGAGAAAAACTCCTCTTAGAAAAGCTTTACAAAGCCTGTGGGACATAATGTTGTGGTCTGCAAAACCGACATGAAAGTTCGAGATCGCAGCTAACTGAACTTTGACAGTGGAAGCTGAAGAACCCGAGTGAAAGATTTCTGCTAAAAAATCCAAAACTGCATGAATAGGGGCAGTAAAGGGATCTATATTCCTTGATTTCGCCCAAAGGGAGAAACGTTTCCACTTGCTAGTGTAAATCCTTCTAGTAGAGGATTTAAGGGAAGCCACTATGATATCCCTAACAGGGTTAGAGATCATAGGAAGCCTGGCTAAGGAAGGAAGTGGAGCAACCAAGCTGTGAGGTTGAAAGAAGGAATGCAGCTGAGCCGATTGGTGGATCAGAAGATCTGGCACTAGGTCCAGATGCCACGGCTGTGCCAAGAGGTGTTGATGGAGGAACGGAAACCAAATTGGTCGAGGCCAATACGGGGCAATGAGAATCATTTTGGCTCTCAAAACGGTAGCTTTCTGGAGTACCTGTGGTATCAAAGGAAAGGGAGGAAAGGCATAAAGAAGTCCCTGGGGCCAATCTTGGGTAAGAGTGTCTCTGGGGGGATGGCCTGGAAGTGGGAAGAGAGAGAAGAAGTCCGGGCATTTGCTGTTTTGGAGAGTAGCAAAAAGATCGCAACATGGGCGGCCCCATTCTTGAAAAATCTCCTCCACTATAGATTGTTTGAGAGACCACTCGTGAGGCATGAGAATAGCTCTGCTCAATCTGCCCGCTAAAATGTTGGTTTTCCCAGGGATATGCATTGCTACCAAAAACCGATGAGAGGAGATCGCCCATTGCCAAAGTCGGAGAGCTTCTCGACACAAGGGGTAGGACTTGGTTCCGCCCTGCTTGTTGATATACCACACTACAGACATATTGTCTGTGTGAACTGCAATTGTTCCCAAGGGAAGAAAGTCATTGAGGGCTTGCAACGTTAAAAGCACTGCTCTCATCTCTAGGACATTTATGTGCAGGTGGTATTCGAACGGTTGCCACGTCCCATGAACCATCCTGCCCTGATAATGACCCCCCCACCCGATCAGGGAGGTGTCCGAAGTGACTGTGGCTACCGGGGCTGGGGAAACAAAGGGTCTGCCCTGATGAACCTGGGGAGAAGAAATCCACCAGGATAGATGGTTTTTGCAAGTTTGTGTCACCAGAATTTGATGACGCATGGGGAGTTGTTGGTAGGACCATTGGGTGAACAACATCCATTGAAGGAGATGCATGCAAAAGCTGGCCAAAGGGAGAAGAGTAATGGCAGCTGCCATGAGGCCCAATACCTTTAGGACCAGTCTGGCTTGCACCTTTTTGCTGGCAAGGATGATCCGCACATGGTTTTGGATATCTAGGATTCTGTTGCTTGTGAGGTTTGCTGACATCCGGACAGTGTCTAAATTTGCACCTATAAAAGTAATAGATTGGCAGGGCAATAAGGAGGATTTTTCGTAGTTGATAGAAATTCCTAAATGAGTGCAGAGATTTAGGGTGTAATCTCTGGCTTGGAGAAGCTGATGCCTGGTGGTGGCTGAGAGGAGCCAGTCATCGAGATACGGAAACACCTGGAATCCTTGACGTCTCAGGTGAGCCGTGACCACTGCCATACATTTGGTGAACACTCTGGGGGCTGTAGTGAGACCAAAGGGCAGGGCTCTGAATTGGTAATGACTGGACCCCAGCTGAAAGCGGAGAAACCTTCTGGAGCGTCTGTGGATTTTTATGTGATAGTACGCATCCTGAAGGTCTATTGAGCACATCCAGTTGTCTTTGCCCAGAAAGGGCAAAATCGATTGAAGTGTGACCATCCAAAATCTTGTCTTTTTCACAGACTTGTTGAGCCTGCTGAGGTCCAATATTGGTCTCCAATCTCCCGTCTTTTTTGGAACCAAAAAGAACCTTGAGTAGATTCCGGGCTCTGAATGGTCTGTTGTAACTGGCTGAATGGCCCTTTTGTGTAGAAGTTTTGATACTTCTAATTTTGCGATTTCCCTCAGAGCGGGTGGAACATCTGGAAGGGAATTTTTGTGAGTGAATGGAGTTTCCTCGAAAGGAATCTTGTAACCCTCGGGTATGATCGACTGTACCCATTTGTCTTGTGAGAGGGAATGCCAGGCTTCTGAGTACAGCGATAATCTTCCCCCGACTGCCTCCAAGGATGGACAGTCAGGCAACACCTCAGGGATGCTGGAAGGGCTTGTCAGAGAGAGGCTCTCTGCTTCCCTGGTTTTGTGGACCCCCTCTGCCCCTAGGGCGGCGTCTGTTATTATTACCCCCTCTGCCTCTAGGGGTAAACTGTCCACGTGTATCCGGCGTGACTCCCTGAGATTTACGGAACCACATCTTTCCGCCCTTCTGTCCTTTAGGGTAAGGCCTAGAAGGGGTGGAAAAACGGACCCCTACGGCAGAGAGAGTCTTGCCGTCTTGCTCACACCTGGTCAACGTATCCTTCACCTGAGGACCAAACAATGTTGCTCCATTGAAGGGAGAGTTTGTGAAGGATGCCTTAAAGGGATCTGCAAAATTACAGAGCCGCATCCAGGACTGACGCCTAAGAGCCACTCCTGTTCCTGCAGCTCTACTCGCTCCATCTGCTGCATACGAAATCAGCCGCATGGAGGAGTTGGCTATGGAGTTAAGGATTCCTAGCTGAGAAGCAATCTTGTCCTGAGCCCCTGGAGCTGTAGGATCCTGTACTACTTCACCTAATTCTTTAAGGATGTCCCTTTGAAGTCTGGTGAAGTGACATAAGTAATTCAGCAAACGCATAGCAAAGGTCGCTGAGGAAAACATCCCCTTACCATACCTGTCCATGGTCCTAGAATCTTTGTTAGGAGGATGGACTGGTATGGAAGGATCTGCAAGTTCCTTCTTAGTGGCGGCCGCCACCACCATGGCATCAACAGGGACACCTTTTGTAAGGAATTGCTTTTTGGAAGGGGCTGTAATAAATTTAGAAGGCCTCCTGGGAACTGGTTCTATGGAATCAGGAGCTGCCCACACCTTCCGAGCTATTACCTCCATGAGGGGGTCAAAAGGCGGAGACACCCAGGAGGTGGAGGGTCGAGATCCGAACGCCTCTAGGTATACCGACTCATCCTCGGAGGGATTTATGGAGGGCCAGTTTCCCCTCTGTTTTAGGAGTTCTAGGATGTCTGAAAAAGAGACATCCTCAGAGGGGGATCTTGGGGACCCCTCCGACTCATCTAAGTCGGTATCTGAAGTTGTAGACTCAGGGGAGTCTAGGTGCTTCCTCTTACAGGTCCTCTTACGCGGAGGATCTCCTGAAGGATCAGGAGAATCCACGGAAGAGGGGCTTCTTCCCAGTGGGGAAACCTGAGGTGGAGGATCTCTCGGTCCGGGAGCAAAAGAGTGGGAAGAGACATCTACAGGCACCATAGAGGGAGGAGCTAAGGGGATAGACTGCTGACTGAGCCCAGGGGCCAGCACACTCCTCATCACCTCGAAAGCTCCCCTGCCAGGGAGATCCGAGAGACCCCGCTCCGAAGAAACAGGGGCTCCCGGGTCCACCGAGAGGGAAGGCACCAAGGCAGATGTCAGGGCCGAGCTCACCAAGGCCGAAGCCCCGAGGGGAAGAGCAGGGATGGACAAGGGTCCGATGCCACTCACCCCCTCGGAGCAGACCAGGGAAGCCCGACCACCGGATCCCTCCAATGAAGGTCTCGAGGAGGAGATAAGAGTAGAAGCTGAAGGAGCAGAAAGGGGTGGTATCTGCCCCACAGCCGTAGCAGTGACTAATCCCATAGACTCTGGCTCCGAGCTCTGGAGGAGAGTCGAAGGAGGAACTTGAAGAGGGTGTGGACTAGTAGTCGTCTGTTGAGATGGACTATGAAGCATTTGGGCTAGTGCCTGTGATTTTAACAATCTGCTTACCACTCTCTCCAAATCATGGTCTGACAGCCTGGAAGACCTAGATGATCGGCTCCGATGGCTCCGCTCCGAAAGAAGAGGAGAGGTCAGAGCCAACAGTATCAGTTCCAAAGAGGGAGACCTGGACCTCTTCCTCGAAGGAACCATTGGAGCCAACGAACCCTCGGCTCCAGACGGAGCTGACAACTTTTCGGCTCCGAGTGTAGTCAAGGATGTGGAGCCAATACAGGCAAGGAAATAATGGTATTGGAGCCGGTCGGCGCCGATACCAAAGCCTTAGCCACATGGTGGTCAGAGCCGGTCAGAGCCGACACCAATGTGACAGTCAAAGTGTCGGCACCGATAGCCATCGGTGCCGAAGATTTAGCCAAATTAGGATCGGCTCCAGCCAGAGCCGATCTCGACTCCAAAGGAGTCAGAGCCAAGGCCGAAGGCTTAGAAACAGAAGCCTGGGCCTTGGTGGTCTTAGAGGGTTTGCCCGGAGCCGATTTGGCCGGGGAGCCCTCCGGTTTAAGAAGCCCTCTCAATATTAATTTGTTTCTCCTTTCCTGCAGGACTGTCTGGCTGAAAGAGTGACAGATAGCACAGGAGTCCTGCAGGTGGAGAGGTCCCAGGCAGTAGATACAAGAAGTGTGACCGTCTGTCAGAGACATCTTCTGACAGCACGAGTCACACTTCTTGAAGTCTGAGACCCTCTGTTCCTTTGACATAGTGAGTACACACACACCTAGACTCACACAGTCCCAGTCAGAAAATTAAATTTTTAATTTTAAATTTTAATATAAAGGGGAATATATATAAACCCACACACACACCCTGACAGGAAGGGATGGGTAGGGAAGAAGGCCTGACTAAATAAAAACAAGTAGGGAAAACGGGTAAAATGGCTTAGAGACCCTACAACTACGTACAAATGACAATTATACTGAAATAATTAAGAAAAATTAGGATTGGGGAGTCTAACAACAGTAAAAAGAATTACTTACCACGAGCTGGCAAAAGGAGTACCTCATCAGCGAAGCGGCAAACGAGATCTGGGTATATACTGCCTTGCATCATGGGATATGGGGCTGCCTTGAGCTGGTAAAAGTGACTCTCGAGCTTAGCAAGTGCCCCATCCAGCAAGAATGAAGGCGAGATTGACAACTTAACATCTATAGATAAGTTACATACGGACATCACATTAACAAAAAAAAAAAAAAAAAGACTGCATACCATTCCATTAAAAAGTGGTAAAACTCCTTCCTAATTTATAAGTGTCATTAAAGGCAGGAGAGGGGACACAACTGTATACCCATACCAGATTGAAAATGCCTACCAGGTCAGACTTGACTAAAATTTTTCACATGGTGCATTCTTGCTTAGGTGTTGTCCAGCCCTGAAATGCTTCACCAAATCCCATTTCTGTTAACATCCTGAAAGTATGTTTTATCAAAATCTATGAAGTAAAATTGATTTCAGGTTTTGTTTTGTCATGTCCTCCATTTCTACGTGCAATAGTCTCTATTGGCCCTAGTATATTTTATGGCTTCCACTGTATGTCAAACAATCAAGAGTATAAATCACAAAATAATGGGAAATAAATTGCAAGTAGAAGAAATGCATTACTTAGTTCAAAACTCCTGTTTTTCAGAGATTTCTCCCTTATCCAAGGCATATCGATTCCCAAAGTAACTACATAAAAGAAGTGAGGGGTGTGGAGGGTGCAAGGGGGGGTCTTGCCCCCTGCAAAACACACTTTTAATGGGTAAAAAACATATGTTATACTTTGCTATTACATCTGTACAATTGCACTTAATTTTTCAGTGCTCCGTTACTCACACTGTAGAATTTCATAAAGGGTACCATTCTGCTGTGAGCAAAGTCAGAGAAGTGAGAATTTTTTAATAGCTTTTTAATTTTGTTTCATGCAGAATTTGTTATTACTTACTTCATCACTGTTCAGTACCACCAACATGTGTCCATTGTTGTAGGAAAGTCCTTCTATATTGCAACCCTTATAAATAAAAGGATTGTGTCTAGACCTAGGGATGTCATTGTACCCATTTACTCAGGTCTCATTAGGCCAATCATTTAATATAACACCCCTTTTGGCATGTATTTGTTCAGACACATGCAACAACTGTAGCCCCCACAGAGATACCTTACTTAAAGGATTCAAGGCTTAAGCAACATGTCCTACATGGGTCCACTCAAAGCCCTGTTATTGCATTCGGTAGCTTACAGACTACTAAGACGTCAAGTTTGTCTAGCATACAAGACATCCTCCAGCCCATTACTGATGGATTTACTGCACATAAGCAAATCAAATAACATCAGAAATACTTGGTCTAGGGATTTAAACCTCTTTTGTAACATCAACAGAATGGTTTGGAGGGGCAGATATATCTCGCAGAGGATACCGCTGCTCATGAACAGACTACCCCTCAACATAAAACAAAGTTTGGCCCTGTCCATATTCAACTGCAGTTTAGATCTATGGATGGGAAACAGAATATTTCCCCAGGACTACCTCCCATGCTACTAATGGACAGAGACTGCTACTAAAGCCTTTATCACATGCATAGGTCCCCTCAAATTATCAATGGTATGATCCCAGTTATTCTTATTACAGGTAATATACAATTCTTAGTTAAACAAATGTACCCAAAAGGGTAATAACTCGTAACAAACAAAATAAATGAAAAAAATATAGACCAAGCTTCACTCAACAGTTTTAATGAAGAGCTCGGTCCGTATTTTTTCATTTATTTAATATATAATTCTTGACCATGGGATGAGTAAGGCCAATCTATAACCAAATGGAATAGGTTATTTCAAGCACAGAAAAGGTAACTGGCTAGGCTTAAAATGGCCCACAAGGGCAGCTAGCCTAATACTTACATATGAACCTTTGAACCTACCAGCTGTACCACCCCTTGGTATGCACACATTGCTCGAAGTGGTACAGTTCACATTTTTGTTTGTCTAAAATACTATTATAATGACATTTTTGTCTAAAATTCCGCTGGCATAAATTGATACAAACACTGCAATTTACAGTTTCTAAATAAGCCAGACCATTTGTTGCTTTGTATGGTCTTCTTATTGTATTTTTATTGCCAGTGTTTATTGAGCAAATAGCATTATATCTTCATTTCTGAATTTTTTTTCACAGAATTTTGATTTAGTTATTTAAAAGCACGTTGTAGCAAATATAACGTATTTAAGATCAATATTCCTGGAAACTATTTTGTCTCTCAGGTTAACTAAAATGAAGCATTAATCATTTACAAACAGGGGTGTAGCTAGGCATACTCAATGTTCTCAAATGCGTACATTTGTTCAGAACATCTTTCTGGAAACTTAATGGGTGTAACAGCACAGAACGTTTAGCATTCTCTAAACTAGTGTCTGTTGTATTGAACTAGACAAAATATGCTTACACGATAGAACTGTACGTCTTGAAATAATATTTTTATACTTATAAGTGGCAATAGCTGAAAATAGGATATCCGTTTCTACAGAGTATAGGGGTATCATTTTGACAGTTTAGTACATTTTTTAATTGATAGATGGGTGGGGGGGCAGCAAAATGAGGTTTGAGTACCAAATACAAAATTTTGGCTACACCCCTGTTTACAAATCTATAACATATTTTAAGAAACTACAATTTAATGAAGCAAACATTTTCTAAACTGTATTAAAGAAAATGTGTCACTTAGTATTCTCATTAAAAAAACAGGTACGACTGGTTGCAAGGGTTCCAGGTTATTTATAAAATGCAAAACTCATTAAAAACATTTATGACAATAACTTGCTGATAAGTGAATTGCCGAGGTTAATATGTAGCCATGCCTAGAATAAAAATATGATAGGAAAAGTACAAAAATAGATGACATTGTAAACTTTTATACAGATGCTAGTTCATTGACTTACAAGTCATTTTAAGTTCAGTGACAATTTAGCAGTCTAACATTTCCTTTTTGTAATCACATAAATAATCGTTCTACCTGATAGACATTAATTTCCTTCTGTTAGGGCGGCCACGGTGGTGCACCAGTTAGCGTTGTTGCCTCACAGCAAGAGGTTCTCCAGTTTGATTCTCAGCTGGGGTGCCTTCTGTGCAGAGTCTGTATGTCCTCCCTGTGGTCGCTTGGGTTTCCTCCGGGTGCTCTAGTTTCCTCCCAAAGACATGCAGTAGGTGGATTGGACACCCTAAATTGGCCCTAGGTGTGAGTGTGTGTGTGTGTGTGTGTGTGTGTGTGTGTGTGTGTGTGTGTGTGTGTGTGTGTGTGTGTGTGTGTGTGTGTGTGTGTATGCCTTCTGTGGAAGGTTGGGTGCCAGGCTGGCAACTCGACACTATAAACCTCTACTGCCAATCATGAGCGGACAGATGATCCGCTGTGGCAACCCCTAACCGGGAAAAGCCAAAAGAAGAAGAGTTGCAGTATTTGCAGACAGCATTATATTACAAGTGGCAATATATTCTCAGACATCTTAAGGAAATACATGACAAACCTGCAGCTTGCCTGATATTGACTACATGTTTTAAGTTGACATACATTGTCTGACTGGCCTTATGTTTTTGATCCATCTGCGTTATATATCATTGCATCCTGTCTAGTTATGGCAGTGAAAGGATATTAAGTCTAACTCTAGACACTTACTCATCACCCTGCCCTGTTACACTTATGGGAATAAGAGAGTAATAATATAAAATTCATTTATCTCCTGTAAGGCTGTTTTGACACACATTGACACATCTACACTGGATGCACTTGATATTTCTACATCGTCTTTCTTAACACAGTGAGAAAGTGGTACACCTTGCTTGATGCAGAACAAATCTCTGTACACTCCTAGATGCAGGTTTTTGCATCAACAACTACACCTGTTGTAACCAGCTAAATAACTAGTCATTACTTAGGCACAGAGACATAGAGACCAAAGTCTGACATCAGATAAAGACTGCTTGATCCAGGATTCCTGGATAAGCTCCTTTTCCTGGCTTTATATGCAAGTATTAAGCAATGTAAAGACTTAGTAAATAAAACACAAAAATGCACTTGTGTTTTCAACTGAATATAAGCATATAATAACACAATCATGAAAAATAAGCATTGTCAGACAGACATAGTGAGTTTGAAGCAAAGAAGACACAATAAGAATAGGCACAAATGCAGTTCCTCAGCAGCTAAACCAAGAGGACAAGTCAGATGATCAGAAAGCACTCCTTAAAGAGGCTGGACCTTACTTGTCTAGGACAAGATATTTTAATAATAAAACTTTTCTTGATGGCACAGGAAGACATCACAGGCTCTATAACACAGGATTTATGTGCTCATATATAGCATTACCTGCAATAAAATGCTGAGTTCGGAACCAAATGAAGGTGCTCCAAGGAAAGCCCAGCAAAATGGGTTTATAGGAAACAATGTCCAGGGTGACCAGTGGTTGTATGAATTTTTTTTAACATGGTCCTGGGTTGAAGTGCATACCTGATGTTGATAACATTCCTCAGATGAAACAAATTACAAAACACATACAAACAACAGCTATTGTCTTTTCTCCTGTCCAGAGCTAATTGTCAGATTTGCAGTGAGATTACATTATCCACAATCCATATTCCAGATTGCTGATACCTTACTGAATCATGTGGTCACAGTGTAGAGAAGTGAAAGGCCTTAATGCAGCATATATGGCCATAGCCTCAGGCTGAGCCAAGATAAGCTTTAATCAATTCATTCTTATCTAATGAAGGATTTTGCATCAAATGCAAATTCCACAAGGTAACCACCTGCCCAACTTTATGCAGAACTCTTCCTATTTTGGGCAGATGTGTCCTGCTGAGAAAAAAAAACATGAAAACTGCAGATGTCCTGAGATTTTTGGACAAAACGTATCCCCGAAGTTTTCATAAACAACTACTTTGATTGGGAAGCATTTAAGTATTAAAAGTAACAAGAAATTGTGGAAGAAAGGTCTTTCATTTCGGCAAAGAAGTGAAGTCCAGGCCTTTGTCTTGCTTGTGCATATAGACTGTCCTGTAAAATTTCATGTTTTTTAGGAAAATGGCTCACTTTCAATGCTTTAAAAGATGGCAACCCTACTGGACCAAGGAGAAGAATAGATGAAATCAGGTGTTTTTAGCATAGCAATGGTACCATATATACTGTGCAGTACTGAGCTGTGCTAAAAGCTGTAAAAACAAAACTGTGATCAGTAAAACAGCCCACAAAATTCAAAACGCATTGTAGCCATTTATAAGCATTATCACAGGGGTCCAGCCTTGCTAATAATATACAATTATTCCTAAATCAGTACAGCGCAGAGTAAAAGGAATTTCCTGAGACACTACAGTCTTGTTGTTAGTACTGTTCCTTTCATGACTGTAATTTAAAATGTCAGTCACAGTCATAGTGTAGTTTTGGCTAGCACCTGACCAGCTAAGGTAACGTATAACTACAGATCCTTAAGTGTCCTTTGAAGAAGAATTTATCCCTGTGACAATCCAGTGCATGTGCCTTAGCAGGTACAAGGTGCACCTCTTAAGGACTATGGAAGACAGACCACAGTGGATCCAGAAGTAATCTCTAATCTCTGTCTTCACTGATGTCAAAGGCTGTCAACAGATCAAGAAGAACCAAAGCAGAGTAACAATGTATCCTTCCAATGTATCCTTGTGGTACAGAAGGATAAAGCTTTGACTGCAACATGGAGAAGCAGTGACTGCCTAGTGACGCAGGTGCTGAAGGAATTAAAGGAAGAGTATGGGGAAGGTAAGTGGCTGTAGTCAGGTGGCTGCACTTCGTGAGGGAGATAGTTTATCTTGCTGCATTACCAGTGCTATCAGGAGAGACAAGTTTACAGTGTATAGCATATGGACAGGCTACATGAGTTTGCTTCTGCCAAGCCACATTCACATGGTAGCAGGAGTGCAGATGCACTCAGGGAAAGGGATAACAAGCCATCACATATCTGAGCATGCACATCCACAGCAAAGAGGTGGGATGGTGGTGGTGTTGGTGGTGGTGCAGAAAACAGGTAACTCTCATGTGGCTGTCTGGATGATGGCTATACTATGACTCTCACCTTGGCATTGGGAAGATGAATTGGCATGGGCATACTGGAAAGGCCACATGGCTTACAGGCACTGGGGTGGGAGAACATAAAATAAGAGTAACAACACTTATCCCATAATTCAACAACATAATTAAAAACCTAGGTAGGAGCTGTCTCCATGCTGTAATAGGTCCTTAAACTCCATTGATACAAATCAAGGAGGTCAGGGTTTTTCAAAAATTATTTAAGCTGAATATTTTCTATTTCGTCAATAAACTTTTATGTGTGCGTGTATTTACACATTTGCTTCTTTGTTTGTTTGTCTGATTTTTAACCTCTTCAGTAAAGTTGTCCTTTCATGATCATTTTCTACCTAAACCATGGTTATAACTGTAAAAATACATTATATGGAAAGTTTGGAGCAGTCAGTCAACCTGCATGTTTCCAGGGAAACCCCATACAGGCAAGGAGACAACATGCAAACTTCATACAGAGACTAGAGATTAAACAGAACCTGGACTTTGGAGTTGCAAACATGTCTGAGAATGTATACTTAAGTTCCAAACCTCAGTACAGACAACACTGTAAAATCCACACTATTTCCAGTCCAGAGAAACCAACATCTGACCACTGCCCAAGGCCCTGTAAAACCACTAGGATGTCTTCCTTTAGTGAAGTCCATTCTAGCTTCAAAGAATCAAGCACCAGTCTCACATTTACATATAGGAAAAGTATTGTAGTTATCCACAGAGACTGGACTGCACAACCGATTCACCATCCAAAAATGTGTAGCTGGTCAGTAAGAGGCAACATAGTTATCCCTTGATAAAAACATTAGCTTGTTAGGGGTGATCTATGAATGGTATCCAGGACAGTGCCCATCTAGTCAGTTTGTCTGAAAATTATGGTCTTCTCAAATAGCTGTGCCTTACTTTCTTGATAGAATGGAACTTTTATTTATATATTTAAATTTGTTTGCCAGGATAGTCCAACTTGGCATAAGGTCCCTTTTTAGTGGAGGCTCAGGGAGAAAAGCGCCACACAAAATACATACATTGTTTACTAAAGGTTACAGTAAGAGAGGAGTACATGTCTAACAGGCATAGCCGGCCTTAGGCATAGGCCAACTAGGCGGCTGCCTAGGGCGCCGCTTTAGTAGGGGCACTTTTCCAGTATTTATTTGGTGTAGGTAGACCAGGATGGGGGTACTGGGTGGTGTGGTGAGGGGTGCCATGGTGCCCTTTTGCCTAGGACACCAGTTGACCTAAGGCTGCTCCTGCTAACAGGGAGGATTATGATCAGGCATCTGATCGTAACCAGATCATTATGTGTTTGAGACATGGATGCCAAGAAATTCACCTCACGAGCTCTGTTTGATCAGCTGGCCATAATCACTCAGTCAAACAGGTTTCACACCATCTTTAGTAAGATAACCAAATGGTGTGATGTTATTATTTGCACAGAAGATCACATTGCTGGCACAAGTAGCTACTGGCAACTTTAAAGTGTCCCATACAATAGATGCTGAGCATAACATAATAATGCTATCACAAAATTATGACATGTACTTTAGATTAGAAACAAATGAAGATGATGCCAGAAATATGGTCAGTATTAAAAGTTGTTGAGAATATTGTGTTGATATTATACTTACCTTATCCATTACTGTTAAAGTGTTCAAATGTCATTTATTCTCAGTGATACGAGTATTTTTTTGTAGATGGTTATTTTGTCTGTTCTATTGATGTGAGGTATTATTCCAGCCAATATTTTTTGTTAATGTTTATTTTTTTTTCAAAAGCAAGCATTAAACTAAGAATGCAATTTACTCTTAATCTTTAGCTTAACGACAATGTAGTGCATCTCTTTGTATGTACTTATTTAATTTTCATTGCAACTAGGTCAAGGTTGGAAAGACATTTTTCTAGTTTTATGTGTGAAATTCATCTATGTACTAGCCTAGCAGCTGTGGAGTTGGTTTGGGTGATGGAAGAGGAAAGGACAGTACAGTTGTGTAGGTTTTACTTGCCCATAATAGCAGATGTTCAAATTCCTCACTACTGCACTAGTCTTTAGGCTATATGGATTTTGTCTTACATAAGACACAACAACCGGACAGCTTCCAAAAGCTCTGACTTCCTCCCACACATTCACTCTGACTGATAACTGGACAACCTTGAGGAGGAAAAATCAGCAGTCAGAGTGGAAACTCTTCAGGACTTTCTTGCTCAACAGTTAAGAACCATAATACTCATCCTAAACGAAACATACATGAAATATCAACCAAATCTATTTCTCAACAAAACATAAATACAGTAATAGGAGGATGGAGGGTGGGTGTGACACCTATTGCAGTAAAAAATGTCAACACTTACTGTTATGGGTAAGTACAACTTATACAACTGTACTATGATCATAATTCCCACTGCTGCAATAGCGTTTATGCTATATATGTTGATGGCCAAAACTTATCCATCCTGGGAGGAGAAAGGATGTGGATCCAGGAGCTCCTGAAGAATGGTCCTAGCAAAGTCTGTCCTGGATAATAAAATAATCCAAATGCCTTATAAAGGTATGCACAGAGGACCATGTAGCTGTCTCTAGAATGCTTCTAGAGCCAACCCTTTCCAATATGTCGTTCAAAAAACAAGGGCCTAGCAGAAAGTGACTTGATATTGCCTTGAACTGGTTTACCATGGTGGACATAACAAAAGGTAATAGCCAAGGATAGCCATCTAGAAGTATTCTGTTTTGACATGAGTTATTCCTTCTAAGTTCCAGCACAAGCAATAAACAGCTGATTGACTTTTCTAGAGGACTTGGTTCTGTCAAGTTAGTACCTGAAGTGCCTTTGCATGTCCAGATATGTACAATACTTTCTACCGAGATTTTTAGCAGAAGCTAAAAATAGCTGTCCTTAAAACGGAACTTCAGTATTAAAGAAATACTGGGTTTCTTAAAGGGCCAGAACAACTAAAGCAAATAAAAGTAAAAATTTTATATATATATATATATATATATATATATATATATATATATATATATATATATATATATATATATATATATATGTGTGTGTGTGTTTAAAACCTTTGAATGTTCTAATATCGAACCCTATGGAGCAAAAGCTGAAAATATCAAAACAACAAAAACTCCATTTCTGTTGCTTCGGTAGTTTCAGTGCTGTGGTGGAAAGTTATGGGTCGGGTTCTGGTAAGTGTGCGATTGTGTGGATGTGGGGGTTAGGGCGGGATAGGTGAGTTAGGGTTAGGGTGCGGGTTAGGTATGTGTGCGATTGTGTGGACATAAGGGTTAGGGCAAGTTAGGTGACCGGGTGAGGTGAGTGTGCGATAGTGATGGACCTTAGGGTTAGGGTTTGGGTTAATGTAAGTGGATAGTTAGTGGTGTGTGTATAGTTTAGTGAAGGGTTAGTTGTAAGATTTTAGGTGTATGTGTGTGGATTGCTGTTTGTTTGATGTGCTTGTGTTGTGTGTATGTGTTTTGGAACAGCGATTTTTTCCCCCTAGGAAAAAAATCGCTGTTCTGACAGTTCGAGATTGTAAGCTTTCGCTTACATAGGGTTGATTAATCACCGTTTGCTTCTTTAAGCGGTCGGTGATCGAATATAGACCTCTATATATATATATATATATATATATATATATATATATATATATATATATATATATATATATATATATATATATATATATCTGTGTATATGGGTCTACGTCGCATAATCGAACATCCAAATGTTCAACTTTCATATGGCTGAGAACATATGATCGAACATTTGAATGTTTGAAAATGTGAAAAAAAATAAATTAATTAAACAGTGCTAGCAGGGGGCCCACACCCCTGCACCCCAACACCCCCTGCTATTAAAATATAACAACTCCGAGATCGCACTACATTGCTGTAAAGGGAAATCTTCCTGTTCCGTGCTCTATGGAGATCTCCATTCAGACCGTTCGAACTTTTAAAAGTTTGATCACATGGTCTCGGCCATATGAAAGTCGAGCTTTTAAAAGTTCAACCTTTTGAAGGGGCCCCTTATATATATAGACAGATAGATAGATGTAGCTATAGACATATACACAGATTTATATGGGTCTACCTGACTTCCTCAAAATCCCACATCATCAAATCTCAGATTGCCAAGATGAGAACATCAAAATCCCAGTTCATCGCACCAGCGGAACAATGAAGATCTTCCCAGAGAAAATAACCTGTTGTGTGAGACAGTGAACTTGGCCTTTTTCCAACTGTAGTGCAATTTCAAGCTCACCTCTCCAGGAGAAAAGCTGGGTATTCAGAACTGATTTACAGCTCTTGGCAGTGAGACTGAGAACTTTAATCTACAATCAAATTAACAGGGGTACATACTTGCAAATGATTGTGGTCTTTATGACCTTACATCATTTCACATCAGGTGCTTAGGCAGGGCATCAGAAGGTCATATACAAAAGTTCCCATGGCAACAAGGATGATACTGCTCTGGGATTCCTTGTACTCCTGCCCAAATCAAGATATGGAAGAGTATTGGATAAATTCCAGGTAATATTCGGTGCTTGGAAGCTGAATACTGAGGAGAGACAACAGCAGCAGTAGCAGATGTCTGGATGCGTGAAGAGCAATTAAATAAAAAATAATTCTTAAGAATAGTACAGTGCACTGTGAGGAATATATTAATAGGCTATCACTTTGGAAGGTACTAAAGGGGCCAATGATTGCAAACAATTTTCTGCATGATTTAAAAGTTCAGACCCTTAAATTAATAAAAATAGCATCACTTCATGGAAAAGCAATGCATGAAATGGATTTTTTTAAATGATAAGGATTTTTTTTCTACAAAACATCAAATCATACCTCTCAACCTCTTAGAGCAAAAAATCTGGACAAAGCCATAAATAAAAGTGGGACAAAGACCCAAAAAATAGGGACACATTTTAAATGTTGCTCTTAAAAACTTAGAAAGTTGATAGAATAACAGGTTTTGCATTAGCACATATTTTCTGAAGGGTATGAAGTCTGAAACTCAAATCTCTGTCATTTGCTAACTTCAATTTTTAATGATTTGCTGCTCATTTTCCAGAAAACCACAATTTTATGAAAAACAAACCAAAAATAAGAGAAAAAATCTGGACATTCTGCAAAGTTCTGTAGAGTTGAGAGACATGCAGCAGATAAAAATCAAAATGTTCTCCAAGTAGTATTCTGATGTCATGTCAAATACCATCATAACAGAAGGACAGAAATCATAACAGTAAACTAATATTCACAGTTGTGACAAAACTAGTGAGCGCAGCATATTTGTTGCATAGCATAATATTTTACAGTGTTATTTTTATTTTAAGAGACTGAGCATTTAATGGAACGACTAATGTACACTTGCTGTTTTCCTGTCACTTTCTGAAAACTAAGACAAGACATCCTTGAATGGAACTGTTGGAAAGTCACTTTTAACTAAGTAGGCCTCACTTGGGATTTCTCTGCATGTGAAAACTATAGTAGTATAATTCACTGAAAATCCATATTTTTCAAGTAATTAATAAACTGCTTTCAATATGGCCACCTGGTACCTGCTATATAATATGGGACACTGTTCTGGAAAACTTTTGCTTTTTTGTTTTTTATTGGAGGGAGAGATATTTCAAGGCAATTAAAGACAACTTTAATTTTATGCTATAAGTTTCATTGTAGAAAAAAAAATGTGTTGTGTGTGCATGTGTGTCACCTCCAAATTCAAGCTGCCATAACAGTTAATTCCTTTCTAAGTGACGCTCCCATGGTTCTCCCTCAAGTTTTTGATAAATGTTTTGTAGTACCTGAAATAAAAATCTGTTAAAACAGTGACAATTTATGCTGAGCATCCCTAAAATAACCACTGAAGGTTATTGGCAGTGAAAATAAAAGGAAACATTTCTTGTGGCATGAAAGGGATAGCATACTTAACAAAACGCCCATCATTTATGTAGGTAAAATCAAGCAAGCACTGAGGCAAAGGTTTTTTATTTACATTTTACACTAAATAAGAATAATATTTTTTAACTAAATAAGTATATAGTAGTAGTAGTTTTAATACATTTTTATTTTTCATGCTGCAAAAAGTTATCAGAAACCTAAGGAGTGGGAACCACTGGAGCTTCACTTAGAAAAGAATCAGCCACTATAGCAGCGTGAACTGGGAGTTGATACACTCCAGGGATTTAATGATAAGAGTTTAGTAGCTAATTATTTGACAATGGCAGCAACTAACTTATAGTGAATTTTTTAAATGTTTGTTAAATATTATAAATGTTTTTATTGCAAGAAACATCTTTATTAAATGGCCATGTGTGACATAGACAATTTTACTTTTATATAAATGAAAAAGAAATCATAGCGGCACAATCTCAGTCTTATACTTTTTAAATACTAGTTTTCAAATGTTGTGTTTTGATATAGAAAAAAATATTTTTGGTTATCTTTACCATGACATGTGACATATTTTGGGTTGATTGATTGATCAACTAAATGCAAAAATGCAGATCTTCGATAATCATTTTTTGGATCGCAGTACAGTTGAGATTGGGATATTTGCCCTTTCCTCATTGTAGTGTGATCTTAGAGTTGGAATATATATTTAGCGGGGTGTGTGGGGGGGTGTGCCCCCCCCCCAGAATAGCGATTTTGCAAACCTGTATATTCGTTCATGTGAGCGCTTGAGATTTTAAGTTTTCGGCAATATAAAGTAGACCCTGGAAATACACTTCAGATTCTGATGAAGTTCTTTTCGGACAAAAGCACTTGATCTGAAGGATAATGTGGATAAAGTACAGTGGACCATATTTTTCCTGTGTATCTTTGGACTTCTTTTTGCTGTTATTGGTTTCTTAGGAGGAAGTCCCCTGGGTTCAAATTGATTTGGGGTATTTTATTTTGTGTGAGCATGGCTGGCATCTCACAGGAGCTCATAGACAGACTTTCTTTATTGCCACTTAAGAGTATGGAGAGACTGGTTGGCAATTTTACCCTACTTCATCAACAAGTTTGGCAACTACTGCCCTCTATTCAAAATATTGAGTCTGCTCAAGACCCCTGTTCACATATTTTAATAAGCCTGCCTCATCTGTTGTTGTTGTCACAGTCCAACCAAGGTTATTTTAACAAAATTAATGTTATGTTCCAGCACAGAAAGAATGGCCAAACACCTTAGAGACATTATTAGCTCCTGACATTTCACACCATTCCTGGATCACAGAAGAAGACAGTCCTTCCTTTTCAGAATAAGTTAAATAATTCCATAATTCAAGCAATGAGTTTCTAACTATATGGGTCTACAACTAAAAAAATGTTTACATTAAAGAATGCATTTCTTCCAAAATCATTCCCAAGGACCTCTGATTTTGGAAATACCCTAATGGTTTAGTAGCTGTACAGTGATCTGTTGTCGTTTTTTGACTGTTGTGGTATGGAATTTTTGGAAATGTTAATTACATAAACACAATTAGAAGACAATGGATTGTTTCATGAAAGAAGTAACTGAAATACACCAGTCACTGCACAAGGATTTATTGAGGTTCAGAATCTAGATGCTTTAAGGAAAGTTAACAAAATTGTGTCAGACAATAAAAATAGGAAGGAAAAATAGGTTGAACATAATCAAAATAGTGAAACAATCAAGCATACCCAGCAGTTTCCACCATGAGTATTTCTTCTAAACAGAATAGCGATGATGGGAATTTTATTAGCATAAATTTGTGAATGAATCTAATAAGGCCCCATTGGATTCAGATTTTCCACCTCTTAGGCAATTGGAGAAACTGGCCAATCAGAGGAGCAGATCAAAGGTGAATGGTTCTTATAGAGACCAGAACCGGATGTACCAAAGACATTACCACAAATGGAAAACTGATTGAACCTGGATCTTGTCACTGGGAAAGATGCAACTTTTTTGGATGATATATACTATGATACTGTTTTTTTCCCTAAAGACAATATTAACATTTTTAATTACAGCTATTTAAATGTTGACAATGAGGCTTTCTAAAAGTAGCTTTCTCATGGATTTCATTTTGTGCCAAGTGGAGGATATGGCCTCCGTGGATTCCCTGCTGGAATTATGTAATTTTATTCATAAGTTAAATCTTAAAGTACATTTCAACTCCGTACCAAGTGAATATGGTTATCCCCATTCATTGTTGAAATGTAAAAGTACATTCAATCCTCCAGTGGTTCCTATATTAAATTTGCTTGAAAAAGTGACTGAATCTGACATTCATAAATGCTTTAATTGTAAGAAAAGACATTTTTCTAACAATCTGAGCCAGGATGAGGCTAAACTGTTTAAAACATGAAGAAGAAACAATTCCATATGCTTTATGAAGCCCATTAAGGGCTGGAGTATTATCATGATAGAGAACTAATTATATTCAGCTAAAATGAAGCAATTCTGATTTAACAAATCTGTATAAAATGTGTCGTCTCCTAAAGAACAATATATCACATATAGGGCAGGATGAGGTATTTAAAAAGGTACATAAACAGGTATACATATGTTTTCCTACATGTAAGTAGACATGTCACCCTAACATTTTTGAAATACCTGAGGTCCACAAATCCATCCCTGATCTACTATTATGGCCAATAGTAGATGACACCGGTTCCAAGATGCAGACCCTTGTAATTTTTGTGGACAAATAAACTGAGAAATTAATGACAAGTGAAAAACATCGATTAAGAGTTTCTTGGCATTTCTTAGTTATGTTAAATAAAGATTTTTTTTTTTTTTTATGAACATTGTTTGTTGGTCACAACTGATGCTGTTGACCTGTTTATAGCAATTCCACACAATACCAGATTGGAATAGTTTAGGGAAGTGCTTAACAGTAGCATTTTTTTGCAAATATTGATCTACGGTTGGTTTGTAATTTTTATGGAACATGTTTTACAAAACAATTTAATATATTTTCAGGGTGAATATTTCAAACAATGTCAGGGGTAGTTATGAGTGCCACTTGTGCCCACATTTTTGTCAATTGTGTTTTAACATATTTGAAAAACAACTTTGTCTTCTCCAAGCACACGAAAAACAACAAGAACATAAAAAACACAAAAATAAGCACCAGCACCTTACTTTATTCAGTAACACTGATTTGGCACCTCGGCAGTTTGTCTTCAAGGAGCAAAGTGAAACAATTTCAGCTGATTTTTATATTAAAAAAAAAACAGCCATTAACAAGATCCAATAATTCAATCAACCAATTTAAACATCAATTAATACAAACAAATCTTATAAACACTTTAATACATATGCATTTTCATTTTTATAAATATATTATATGTTGATATAACTTATTATAATTCAAATATTCAAAACAGACTATCCATATAGCAATAAATAGCATTTATATTAATTAATAAGAACCTAAGCAATTTACCTCTTAATTACCTAGTTCTCGATTTAAACCTAAGGGCAACAATGTTTGAAATTTAAATATCATCCTGATTTCCAGCTCTAGCAATTTGCTAATATAGTCGCCCCCTCTAGACAGAAAGGGTTTAACAAGTACAAAGAAAAATAAATCATGATCAGAACCACCATGCATTTCATAGAATTGTTTGGCTATAAGACTAAAATTATTATGGTTCCTCACATCCCTAAGGTGTTCAAGAACCTGAATCCTGACCATATGTTTGGTTTGCCCTATATACCACCTTATGTTAGGACAACTACATCCAAGAATATATACAACTCCTGTTGACCTGCAGTTAAAATAGTACCTAGAGTTAAATAATTTCTCATTAATAAATGAACCATATAAATTCCTCACTCTGGTACATATACTGCAATGGCCACAAGGAAATGTCCCTAGTGGCAAATCAATGTTTGGTCCTACAACAAAATTATGGTTTAACAATTCTTTCAAGTTTTTTTTCCTTTGCTAAATGAAAAAGTAACATTTTTGGGAAATATATGGCCTATACTGTCATCTTCAGCAATAATGTACCAAAATCCCCTTACAATATTCACTAAAATTTCAGTAAAAGATGAATACCTAGTAACATAATAAAATTTATCACTCACATCAGTACAATTAGAAGTAGTTCCTCTAAATATGTTACTATTACTGTTTGCTTGTATTTTTTGTGTTTTTAATGTAACACATAAAATCAGTGTTGTATTCAGTAAGGTGCTGGTGCTTATTTTTATGTTTTTTATTTGTCTTTAATTATGTCTGCCTTAAATTCTAGAAGGCTTATTTTCCCTGCCTAGATGATATTTGGATTTTATGATCAGGTTCTGAAGACGTGTTGTTAGAATTTATTAATTACTTGAGCAATACTACTAGTGTCTAAGGTTTGCTTTTCATCACAATAAAATGAGGATGAATTATTTAGATGTATTAATTGGAATGGATTTTACCAAGATGTGTTTTACGTCAACTATTTATTGAAAACTAATGTTTTCTAATAGTTATCTTTGCTTTAACAATTTCCATCTGAACATCAAAAAAAGGAGTTTGGTTAAGGGACAGTTTGTGAGGATTGCCAGAATGGTTTTGGACTACAAAAATTTTTAAAGGAAATTGACATTATCGTGGATGCATTTGTGGAGATAGTTTATCCTTCATGGTTTATCACTCCTATCTGAGACAAAGTTGAAAATAAAAGAAGGGTGGGATTTTATTAGTTCCTGCTAGGTCATGATACTCCTTTCCAGGATATACATAACGACAAAGATTTTCATAGGGCTATGATCCTCAAGACCTGTTCTAATAGCTGCAATATTTGCAACATTATTACTTCAGACTGGAAGCTTTGGAAATATTTTCCCAAGGTTTGGAATACTTTAGATGACAACCCTTGTTTTTCCTACAATAGGATTAGGAATCTTAAGAGTTTTTTTTTTAATCTTCACAAAATAGCAACAATGATCCTTCTGCCACTGATGGTACTTATGCATGTGACTGTTGCAGCCAATGTTTATTTATGCAGGGCACTCTTGAAGTGACCATTGATGGTTATAAGTATGGAAAAATAAAATGAATATTCTCTTGTGGCAAGAAAGGGGTAGTATGCTAAGCAAAATGCTCACAATGTCCAGCATTTTATGTAGGTAAAACCAAGAGCACATTGTACAAACAGGCTTATGAGCATTTATACCATTTAGAAAGAAAGGATATAGAAAGTCCTTTAACCAGACACTCATACAGTTACACTACTTTTAAAAGATTTTTATTTTTGTTGCACCAAAAAGTTATTAAAAACCTGAGGAGGGTGGGGGAACTATAGGAGCTTCAGTTATAAAAGAGTGAACTGCTATGGCAGCTTGAACTTAGGGCTGACACACACCCAGGAATTGATGTGATTTCAATAGCTAGTTATTTGGCATTGAAAGCAGCTAGATTTTGGCAAATATTTGAAAGTTTGTTAAATGTTACACATTTTATGTTTTTTTACTAGTTTTCTGATGTCATGTTTTATATGAAAAAGGATTATTGGTTATATTTAACATGACGTCACATGTTTTGGGTTGATTGGTCGATTGACCGCTTTCAGTTAACTGCGGGTGGGGATATAATTCAGATTCTGATGAAGTCCTTTTGGGGCAAAGGCACTTGATCTAAAAGATATTATGAATAAAGTATGGTGTACCACATTTTTCCTGTATATTTCTGGACTTCTTTTTGCTATTATTAGTTTGTTACTAGGAAGTCTCATGGCTCCATTTCAGTCGTAATTAAATATGAAGAGTAAATAAAGATTAAAGAAGAGAGGAGGTGTGACAGAAGCTGATAATGGAGTTAGGTACTCAAGTATCAGAAAGAAGGAAAAACAAACACCAAAGGTAAGAAGAGCGACAAACAAAAGTACCTTCGCACATGGCTGAATATCATTATTATTCTATAAAAGGATTCTAGCAAGGATTATAGGGAAAAAAATATTAATTCCAATAGTAAAATCACAATTGTTAGCCATCCTTAAATCAAGCATAAATGCAAAATTAAAAATATATCTTCAAAAAGTACCTTTTTAACAGAGAAAATGAAAACAACACCTGCAATCTTTCCTAAAGCTAATACAATGAATATCTGAGTCCCACACATAGTTTTCCATTCACCAGCAGAAACTTATTCTAAGTTCAAAATCTCTTATGTACTGGAAAATATCAAAATGTTTGTAAAACAAGCTGCAAACAGCAGAAACATTTCTGAAAAATAAATATATAATTTGCATTCCAAACAAGTCACTGCAAAGCCCGACCACTACCCTTGCAGTATCACATGTAATGCACATACCAAGTACATCACAATATCATTCAGAATATGATTTAAGCAGCAATAATGATCCAGAGGTTTTTGCTGAAATATACAGAGATAGATAGATAGATAGATAGATAGATAGATAGATAGACAGACAGATAGATAGATAGATAGATAGATAGATAGATAGATAGATAGATAGATAGATATTATTATTATTTTTGGCCCCCATGGAGCAGCACTCATTCCTACTTTGTATCCCACTGTTTTTTTATTTCTTAATACCCTTTTATGGGTGCTTTTCATGAGCAAGCATTTATTTCATAAGCCACATATAAACTAGAAAATACAGCTCAAATATTATTTTTAATACTTTTTCTTATTTTCCCAGATTTCTAGTTCTACAGAACAAAAGAAAAAAACATATGACACCCCTTTCTTCCCCATTATTTCCAAATTCCCTTTTCCAGAATTCACTATCATGCAAACATTGTCTTTTAAACAGCGCAGTTTTCTACTTATGTACTGCTTTCAGTCTGGCAAATCTCGTTCTCACCTTGCAGCACCAAAGAACATTTCATTTCAGTCACAAAATTATATACTATAATCCACTTCATTGGATTTAATTGCAAACTTATTCCATCCATCCACAACCCCTTTTCCCTTTTTTTGGACAAGGGGTTCAGGTGTTACTTCAACAGTGACAATCATCTACAGCCAAGGTTTACACCACCGGGTAGCTAATGCAGTAACCTTATTTCCAAGTATGATGAATATAAAATAAAATAAAATGCTACTTACCACAGCTTAAGTTTATTAAAAAGAAAATTGGTTTAGTTTTGATAAACTATCACTGATTGGTGCTAGTGACTTTTTGTATGCATTTCAGGGAAAGTAATTTTCATCTCTGAACTTGTTTAACTACTTGTTAATTTTATGTGAAAAGAAAATATTGCACAACAGCTACAGCAAATCTAGTCTGAAAATTATTTGACATCCACATCATATATAGCAAGGAAATGTCCTTTTGCTTTTACAGCCATTGTTTAGGATCTCACTGGGCATGCTCAAAAGTGGTTGTATGTGAAAGGATTTCAAGGTCAAACTGAAACATTCTTTGTAAAGTGCTATCTCATAGAGATGTTATGCCTCAGAAATGTGGATAGTTTGGAGTGATACCGGACTGAGACATTTTCCACCAGAAGTGACAATTTTTCAAGTCTGTCTACACAAGGGAAGTAAAAACTTTGTTTTACTTGTTTTAATTTACTAATTTACTAATTCTCTTTGTTGAAGTTAATTTTGGTATATTTAATCTGAATCTATATTATTTTTCCTTAAATATGAACAGCATGTTTAGCTATGTCTTGAGTGCCATCTTGGAATCTGTAGTAGATGGTGTTGTAAGAGAAGGTTACCATATTGTAATTGTCTGAGCACCATTGTCTCCCCCAAGAATTGTTGTCCAGTTGGTTCTCTTGTTTCTTTGTTTTTTTTTTTTTTCAGTGTGTGTGCCATTGCTGCTCATCTGCGCTCTGGATTGAGACATTTTCTACATAAACCAACATGTTTTAGTCCCTGTACACAAGGGAAGTAAATACTTTATTGCACTTGTATTGCTCACCAATTCTAATTTCTGAAACAGTTTTTGGATCATTCAGGCTGAATCTGCAATTTTTTTTTTTTTTTATATGAACAGTTTGTTAAGTTAGGTGCTGAAGGCCATCTTGGAAACTAGAAATTATTCTTGTGAGCAGAGGCAATCTTCTAAGTTTCTGAGCACTAATCACTTTCCTAGAATTATTTGCTGGTTGAGTTTCTTCTTTTGTTTACATTAATTGCTATTTATAATGTGATCTTGTCAGTGTCATTGTAGTTGAATAGTAGGAAATGAGTACATTATCATATCTTCCCTTAAATTAGTAGTGCAAAACCAGAATTTGTTCTCTTGGTTGACAGTTTCTTGATTGTTCCTGGGAAAGCATTATCTTCCCTTGGCTGCTATGATCTGGCATTTGCTTCTTCTCTGTTGACATCACTGACACTATTCTCTTAGTAGCCCTCCAGACCTCATTTAACCTCCTTAGCTTCCTTTTGCACTTAACTAACTAACATTTAAAGCACTGGATGATAAGGAAGGCCAGAAAACGTGTTCCTCTTCCATCACCAGCTTCCTAGCACTTGGTAACCCAAGGCAGTGTACTAACTGACTTATGCTCACTGATAATGAACTCCTTCTTAACATAGACAGCTCTGTCTGTGAGAGGTACACATACTTTGTTAATTTGGAGGCATGACTCTCATGAAGAGCAACAAACACAATGAGCATCAAATAACCACATTCTCACCCCAACCATTACTGTATTTTAAAACAGAACCCACTGAGGTGTCATAAGTTGATGCTGTAAAAAAAGTCCTTGTTATAGCCTCCTAGAATCTGTAAAAACAGGCCTTAGTGAAGTTTCCCAACTTGCCTACTCCATACTCAACTATAGCAATAAGTCACCAACAGCAAAGTTGCTTGCAATAAAGTAATGCTAAACTACCTTATAATAAAAAAATGTATTAACGATTGGTGACTTGAACTGCTAAGCATACAGATTCACCATTCACCAGGCCAGACGTGCATAGATTACTGTTAACAGCCTTTTATGTGCCAGGATTGCAAACATTACAAGGGCCCTTGGGACCTTTTCCTAAGACAAATATGACTACAAAATGGTGATAGTCCATGTGGCTATGAAAGACCTGGAGTCCAAAAACCTGAGGGGCATTCAGAGAATCATGTTAATGGATGCAGATAACACCCAAGTTATTCATCTTTCACCAGGAATGATGCCTAGGTGGAAATAGAAGATAATTTACTTTAACAATTGACTAACTAGCTAGTATCTTTCCAGAGAGCTCCAGTCAGGACAATGTGATATTAGGTCTTACTTTTTTTCAGTAGATGCCCTACATATCTCATTTAAGTATTTCTGCATACTGGGAAAAATTATTTGCTGTCCTAACTAGCTTAGCAAACTCATCTACCCTACACTGAGCCACATTTTGTTGGCACTTCTCAATGCCAGGAGTCTCAGTAACAAATGACCTGACCTTGCTGCACCCCTGTCTCTGGAAGAGGTCCATGTATGTGTAGTTACTTGGTTTAAACCTAAAGAAATCAGTCCCTCCATACCTGGGTTGAGTGCCTTCAATACCTTCAGAGCTGTTGGAAGCTGTGGTGGTATCTCCATATTTGTTAAGGACCACTTCTCATCTATATTGATACCCAGAGTCCCACAATTTCAGCTCCTACAACTTCTGCTTACCGGCTAACACCATGCTATGGAACCCCCTCCATGTCTCCAGATGATTATGCTAGAATCCTGAAAGTGGAGAAGAAATTCTTATAAGCAATAAATCCATAATCCTAGCTGATTTATTTTATTTATTGATTCTGTTTACTTATTTCATTTATATTTGTTTACCAGAGTAGAGTACTGATCTCCATAGACCTTTTTTCATACTCAGCCTGGGAGCAGTGTCTGGTTAAGTGATTACACTGTTAGGCAATGAAAGGTGAGCAAATCAAACCCTGGACCACTGGAAACAGTCAATTACCTAGCACCTGTACCTCTAAAATGGAGTATTCCCACACATTTCCTCTGGATCAGATAGTTGGCAAACTCACTAGAGCCCAGACTATTCTGGATCTGGTCCTTTCTAATATTGCTTCTACCTGTTCTACTCCCCTACTTTCTCCTTCTCCAGGTAACTTAGACATAAAATTACTTTAATCTTAGAGCCACCGTGTCCCCCTGTAACCAAGATCTCCATATTTAAGGTATACTTTATACATATACCTTACCTTGAACAATTATATGATGAAATGTATTCATGATATGATCACCATTAACGATGGCATAACAACCAACTTCACTAAGGAGTTTTATACCCGTGTGGATAATTCCCATCTACAGACAAATATGATGGGAAGTGGGAAATTAAAAACAGCCTCTCCTGGTTGTCAACTGACATAAACTTTATTTCAAGAGAAAATAATGTGTTACCTGTACAATAAGATTAAAACTTTTAAGATGCGGATAGTATAAAAATGCCACCAAAAAACTGAAAAGCACTATAAAGATCTGCAAAGCAAACCATGATTACAGACTAATTTCTGAGGTAAAAGATATCAAGTCCTTAGGTTCAAAAGCCATGTTATTTATAAAGCTTATCTCAATCTGGCAAACACATTCGATATTATTGTGCATTGTACTGGAATTATAAGGAAACTATCACTTTTAAACATAGCTCCTCGTGTAATGTGGAGGATAGCCCACTGGCTGAAAGACAGATCCAAATAGTTGGTGTGTCAAGTGCATCTTCAGATTGTGTTGGTAACCAATGCAGCTCCCCAGGGGTTTGTACTGGATTCTCTGCTGCTTTGCATTTACTTCTGTGTTTCACAAATAATAACTAGGAACTCTGCTTAACCAAATTTTCAGACAACTGCAAACTGGGTGCAGTTGTCAAAACCTCCTCTTATATCTATTCCCTACAAAAATAACTTACCCTAGTTAATATCTGATGCATGGAAAATTGGCTTAAACTTAACTCTGAAAACTGTAGTACTGTTTCCTTTGGAAAACAGAAATTGCCCACAGCATACAGTATAGGTAGCACACATTTACTAAACAAAAAGTCATTGAAGGACCTAAGCACTTGGGCTCTTAACTCCCTCTACTTTGATCACGTAACAACTGTAGCTAGGAAATCTTTCTGCTTAGCACAACCAGTAGGCAATGGTATTGTCTTCAGATCCAAAAATTGTTATTGTTCCCCTTTAATCAACATGATCAGATCTGTTATACATTCTAATACTCCCTGGCCGAAGCTGTGGTGGTATCTGCATATTTGTCAAGGCCTATATCTCATCTAGACTGATATCAAGAGACTGACAAATTGAGCTCCTAGAACATCTATTTACCATGGAAAAAAAACAAACTACCAGCTTATCACAGACTGCAGTACCTCACTCAACGGGAGTACTTTGCTTGATTAAAAGTCCATATACTGAAACGTTATTTTTGTGAGACAAAAATAATGAAAACTGAAATCCCAAACAATGCAGTTTTTCCCAGGGCAAGTAAACACTCATCCAACATGGGTAAATATGCCATTTTTCCCACTGTAGTGCAATCTCAGAGTTGGTATATATGGTCGGGGTAGTGTGGGGGCATAGCCCCCACCTAGTTGGGTTTCAGATACTACAGTGTTTTTTTGTGAATTTTGGGCAAGTGTTTACTTGCCCTGGGAAAACTGTGAAGTTCGGGATTTTAGTTTTCATTATTTTCATCTTACAAAAATAACATTTGAGTATTTGGGCTTTCTAGCATGCAAAGTAGATCCAACTTGACATATCAACATACTCAAAAAAAAGTATGCTTCCTAACTAAAAAGATCTCCTCTATTAAGAATCTTAGCCACCAGGAGAGACTGCAAGTCCTCTGTACTCTGTGTCTTATAGACCCCTGAGGGGTGATCTGTGTTTTGTTTACTGCAACATTAGAGATACAGTGGTCCTTGACCTCCTATATCATAGTAATTCAAACAGCTCAGTTAACACTAGAACCAAAGACTCAAGTCTTCATCAGCAAATAAACAGAATTCATCACCTGCACTTCCCAATTCTCTGAAGAAACCTCCTCTGGCAGTTAACCAATGCGATTCAATATCTTACTTCAAACAACCTGGAACACTGAATAGGTGCTCTCAGATTTTCCCCTGGACTCCCCTTGACTAACTGACTGCTCATTCATTGAGAAAGAAGGTAAAGTCTGAGGATGGATATTGACAAGGCATACATGGTCATTATACTAAAATAACATTGAAACTCCTATGAATCCTACTGTTTCAGCTGCCTTTGCCACAGGAAAAATTCCACATAAAATATGGGTGTGATTGTTTCAGCTTACTTCACAGATACCTATCTTCAAGGGACAATGAATAGCCTGTGAGAATTTACAAATGTTTAGAAACTATAACCATAACATCACAGATAACAGGAATGTTTTGTTCTCTCAGAGCACTGGATTTCTTCAGTTTCATAGACTTGTAAGATGAGATCTTGAACAGCACAACTATTTTGTTGAGGTCTACTTTGGATAATCATCTCATTTAATTGCCACATGATTATTCAAACTTAAAGTATAGAAAATATAGGAAGGTAGACAAGCATATTCCTAACTTCACAAAGGCCTCCCTACACCTCTATAGCCTCCGCTACTTGTTTATTCCAACTCCAAGACCACCCATTCCCAAAGTGTGTAGACAAAGGAGAGATCAATTATAAATGATCAAAGTTTTGAAATATCGAACCTTGTGAATGGAGATCAGTGTGGAATGGGAAGTTTACCATTCTGTTTACTGTAGTGCGATCTCGGAGATGGTATATTTAAGTAGTGGGGAGCATAGGGGGTGCAGGAAGAAGTTTTCATGTTTTAGAGTTTTTTTTTTCATAGGCTCGATATTTCAAAACTTAGATCCTTTGGTCTGCAATAATCAGAGGTTTGATGTTCTGAGATTTCAATCCTATGAAGTAGACCTACATATATATATATATATATACATATATATACATATATATATATATATATATATATATATATATATATATATATATATATATATACATATACACACGCACACATAAAAATATATATTCCAATTCAAAAACTCCAAGATCACACAGACCTAGTGAAGAAGGAGAAATTGGGAAGTGAGGAACATGCAACACCCACTTTTTGCTCTTCTGTACCATAACAGAATGACAGCAATCTTCAAGGATTGACATTTTGGGCACTAACCAACTGCCAAGTGACAAACAACATGACTCGAATTTTGTTGTTTTATTCTTTGAAGAAGTTTCAGCAACATCAGGAAACAGTAGTGAGCAACTGTGTGTCCCTCATAACTCCCAACTGCCACTGATTTTCAGAGAACCCCTTATTTTGGCTCAAAAGTTTGATCTCTGACTTTTATAATTGTTGATTTTTTTTTTTACTCAACATGGCTAATTGCAATAAAAAACAATAATAATGATTAAAGTTGCATACTCATGTTATTCCAGAAAATGCATGTTAATTCATGTTTTCTTATTCTGTCAACTTTATACATCAGTAGCACCATTACTTAAAAAGTAGTCCTGGTATCAGGCCTTTGTCCCTGCTTATTTTTGACTTTGTCCCCAATTCTGGAGATAAGATATTTATAAGATATTGATAATCTGTTAAGGGCTGTGTCTGGGGGAATCACTATTGTCTACTGTGTTATAAAAATACTGCTCAAGCACAGTAGCTTCAGAGAAGAGTGTTACTGTCTACTGATCCCACTCTTATTTCATGTTGTACTGTCCTGGATAAAAATAATAAAAATTAATAAAAAAAAAAATCTAAATTTAAGAATAGCATAAAACTTGTGGGAAATTAAAAAGAACACAGTCATCACAGAGTGCTGATTAGTTAAAGAAGATAAGTTACAGAAAAATAGCATGAAATAAATAATGTCATGAAATAAATTATATGTAGAAGAAATAATATTTTTTCAGATGTACTGGCTCAAATCAAGAAATTAAGTAAATATGTGGCAAATAAAATGCTTTATTTAAAAAATAGCATAGTATTCCGTATTACAAAAGTTTCAAAATAATTCATATCCTGCATTTACGGAACATGTTGTAAAATACTCTAAAGATTGTACTGACCTTTTTGGTGTAGTATATAAAATATTATACAATGACTGTCCATTGATATTCAAAAAGTAGCACGCTGATTGGTCAGCCCATCCAGCGTGCCCATTGTAAATCTGAGCATATACCAATGGAAAAAGGTCCAGCTGCCCAGACTTTTTTCCATTAATATATGCCATAAAAATGTTACTTTCTTTCCCTTAAACAAAAAAAATAAATAAACTTGCAAAACCGGACACTTGAAGACAGGACAGACAAAAACAAAAGAATAAACAGGAGCATTATGAAAAACTAGAGGAAAACATACCTGATTATCCTTTTATTGTCTATGTCCCATCTCTCCCGTAACTTCAAAGTGCCCCAATACTTTAAAAAAAAAAAAAAAAAAAAAGCAATGGAGATCTTCCTTTGCTGTTGCTTCCTGTATGCAGCACCCATCACACAGCACTGATGTACTGCGTAAGCGTGGGAACAAAAGTCCCATACGCCTGCACAGTACATCAAAAAAAGCAGCAGGATATCCTCAGAAAGTGGAAGAACACCACAGAGCCATCATACAATGCCATTTTTTATTTATTTATTTTACATTTGTTAACCGGGCTAGTCCAACTGGATACATGTTCATTGTCAGTAGAGGCCCGGGGAGATAAGCTCCGCATTAAGTAAATAATACAGATCCAGATCAGCATAAAAGAAGAATTTTCAAATAAGAACTTAATATTGAGAGGAGTGAGTACAGAGTTTATGACAAGGAGTACAGTACTATAGAGAAAGAGAGTACAGAGTTTAGCACAGCAGTACAGTACTATTGATACAAAGTCTAACACAGAAATACAGTCCTATTTACATAGTAAAGGTATGATATTAGTGAGTACAGAGTTTAATACAGCAATATAGTACTATTTACATGGTAAAGGGTATGACATTAGTGAGTACAGAGTTTAATACAGCAATATAGTACTATTTACATGGTAAAGGGTATGATATTCAACATACTGTATGTTAGGAATGAAGGCACAGATTTAAAAAGTGAATTCAGGTAGTCTTAAAGTATAACTTAATGTACAAGAGAGTTTGTGTATATAGATTTAAAACAGAATGTTATACGCATAGTAAAAAAATAGTTAGTCTGTATACAGATGGTAGAGTTTTGCTAATAGGCAAATGAGTATACAAAGATCAAATACATATTCCCTGGGAGTAGGAAAGTAAAAAAGGGGGGTTAAGTGAAAGATTACTCATTCCACACTATGGGTTTTGGGTGCAAGGTATACAGTGATGTTGTACTGGGGAGTATCAGTCAGGGTTAGTACAAGGGCATAGCCATTGTGTTTTTAGGAATATTTTTATTTGCTTTTTGAAGAGTGGTAATGATGACTGAGATGCAAGTATGCTGGGAAGCCTATTCCAAGTCTTCCCCACAGAGTTTGAGAAAAGAGAATCACCTGCTCTGTTGTGGGATTTCTGGATGGTCACCAGTAGTTTATTTGCTGAGCGAAGAGTAGTAAGATTAGAGTAGGGAGAGATGAGGCTACTGAGAATAGGAGTATTACTAGGATGGTACAGAATCTTATGCATAATGGAGAGTTGTTGAAACTCTAGCTTATTTTGCATTTCTAGCCATCCTAGCTGTTTGAGATTTTGACAATGGTGAGTTCTAAATAGGGAGCCAGTAGCAAATCTGGCAATATTGTTATAGGAATTGGTTAGCTTATTAAGGTTGCTTTTGGAAAGATTAGTATAAATGGGGGAGGCATAGAGGAGAGTAGAGATCAGCTGGGTCTGGGCAATGGTAATTTTACCTTCAGGGGTAAGGAAAGGTTTTATCCTATATAAGGAACCAAGTTTTCTGTTTACTGTTTTAATAGTAGAGTTGATGTGTGAGTCAAAGTTAAGGTTGTGGTCGATTGTTATACCTAAGAGTTTGGTAGTAGGGTCAGGAGCTATAATTGTACCATTATTGGATGTAATAGTGAAATGTAGTGGGGTGGATTTTAGAGTTGGAGTAAATAGCAATAGTTTGTTTTTTTTGGCATTTAGGAAGAGGCATCATTGTTGGAACCAGTTTTCTACTAGGTTAAATCCTGTTTGGGTGATGGATTGGAGTTCTGAAGCAGTTGGGGCTTTACAAATTAAAGTGGAGTCATCTGCATATTGTATGCAGGTAGCCAGAGGTAGATTTATACTAAGGTCATTTATGAATATAGAGAAAAGTAGAGGTCCGAAGATAAAGCCTTGAGGGACACCTAGGGTAATAGGGAGATGTTTGGACAGTTGATTGTCCCATAGGACAGCCTGCTGTCTATTATGTAAGTAGGACTTAAACCATAGTAATGCCTGTGAGTCAAGTGAGAATGATTTGAGTATGTTATTTAAGAAAAGTAAGTAATTTTTTTTCTTAAATAATGTCATTGTATAATAGCAATAACTGACACTGTGGTGTGGTATATTGAAGATTTACACACAGTTTTCTTTGTTTAATCACTCTAGCTTTGCCCTCATTATTAAACCACACCAACAGTGGGTAAATCTTCAATATACCACACTGAAGTCATCAGTTATTGCTATAATGTAAGACTGCCTTCAGTGATACCATGCAAACAGCCAATGAAAACAGATGTTTGATGGCTTGGTGGTTGAGGTTTTTCTTTCTTCACACTGCCAGGATCTGAAATGAAACTTCAAGCTGTTCTTGCTGTTTGGGTAAAGTCTGTTGTGTCCTCCCTTTTACCACCTGGGTAATTTCTGTCAGTATTCTGGTCTATTTACACTTCTCAGAAGCACGCTGTTTAATTGGATGTTTGAACATGCCTCTGTGTATCTCATGTACTCTTCCCATTATA